>NC_053490.1:66750213-66759387 GCF_905171775.1 Rana temporaria
ACACCCAGCTCAACAGCGCCACCCCCCCCCCCAACGCACAGAGCTCCACAGCCACCCACCCCCCAATACAACACACTGACACCCCTCTACCGATCCCTAAAAAAAAAAAAAAAAAAAAAACAACACACACACACACACACCTCTACTGCTCCCTATCTAGAAATACACTGACACCCCTCTACTGATCCCTATATAGAAATATACTGACACCCCCCCCCCCCCTGATCCCTATATACACTGACACCCCCTACTGCTCCCTATCTAGAAATACACTGACACCCCTCTACTGATCCCTATATGGAAATTCACTGACACCCCCTACTGATCCCTATATAGAAATACACTGACACCCCCCTACTGATCCCTATATAGAAATTCACTGACACTCCCTACTGATCCCTATATAGAAATTCACTGACACTCCCTACTGATCCCTATATAGAAATACACTGACACCCCTCTACTGATCCCTATATAGAAATTCACTGACACTCCCTACTGATCCCTATATACACTGACATTCCCCTACTGATCCCTATATAGAAATACACTGACACCCCCCTACTGATCCCTATATACACTGACACCCCCTACTGATACCTATATACACTGACACCCCCTACTGATCCCTATATAGAAATACACCGACACCCCCCCTACTGATCCCTATATACACTGACACCCCCCTACTGATCCCTATATAGAAATACACTGACACCCCCCTACTGATCCCTATATAGAAATACACTGACACCCCCCTACTGATCCCTATATAGAAATACACTGACACCCCCCTACTGATCCCTATATAGAAATACACTGACACCTCCCTACTGATCCCTATATACACTGACACCCCCTACTGATCTGATTGCACTGACACCATACTGACCGAAATCTCTCATGTATATCTCCATCACACCCACTACACTAATCTCTGCCAGTTCAGATGCTTCCCTGGCCCACGGTGGCATCATGAGTGTGTGACCCCAGAGAATTATCAGAGTAGATTTGGGGTGCACAATGTTGCCCCCCCCCCCCATCGAGTTTAGCACTGCTCATATACTAGCAAAAGACGTCACAATAATATACTACAGCACAGACCTACAATACAAGACAACTTCACACAACACATCTGAGAACACACGATCTATGTATTTACCGCGCAGGTGTATGGCAGAGCGCATGTACAGCAAGCCCAGCCACACCCCACTGTCACCTGCCTGTGTACCGATTACTGGCCATCTATTCAGGACATACGAGGATACGAAATATCACCCATCATGGATTTGTACAGGGCAAGACACATTACACACATACAGGGAGAAGGAAGGGACTGTGCTCTGTTCATCAATGTCATCACACAACGCAATCAAATTAGAAACATTGTGTGAAAAACTTTGTATACATATTGCACACTATACACAAACTACTGCACATACAATGCATCTCTGACTGAGGAATACACACACTAAAATGTACAATCTATTTTTTATGCAAGTGTGGAATATTGTATATGGACGCATGGAGTTTGCTTACAGCACAGCACCCATGCAGAGTAATTAGAAATCATAGCAACCATGCAAATTATATATATATAGCATGGTTGCTATGATTTCTACATTACTCTGCATGGGTGCTGTGCTGTAAGCAAACTCTATATACAATATTCCACACTTGCATGACATATCACACACACAGTCCAGTCTAGTGTAGTGTATATACAAGGTACAATCCATACTGAATGTAGATAATCAACATGCACATCACTGATGCAGAAACATGGTGCGTGTGTGTGATTATAATATATATATAAAGATCTACAGGATACAATCTTTCACACCCTGCCAACATGGATATTAGGGCGAATACTGCACACCGCCCATATCATCCAGGTCCTCTCAGCCCTCACCCCCCTCACTCATCACACATCTATGTGCAATTATTTAATTACACACCATACAACTATTGTGGGCATACATAGAGCACACCATCCATGCAGACAGACAAGGTGCAAAACATACATCACTGGAAAATCGGGCATTCCCCTTGTACATATATATATATATCTAGGCTAGGGCAAAAAATCGGGCACACCCTAGGTACATATATATCTAGTGGCCAAAAAATCGGGCACACCATCTGTACATATATATTTATAGTGGCAACAAAATCGGGCACACCCTCTGTGTATATATGTATAGTGGCAAAAAAAATCGGGCACACCCTATGTTCATATATATCTAGGGCAAATAAATCGGGCACACCCTTTGAACATGTATATCTAGGCTAGGGCAAAAAATAGGGCACACCCTCTGTACATATATATCTGGTGGCAAAAAATCGGGCACACCCTCTGTACATATATTTATAGTGGCAAAAAAATCGGGCACACCCTCTATACATAAATGTATAGTGGCAAAAAAATCGGGCACACCCCCTATACATATATGTATAGTGGCAAAAAAATCGGGCACACCCTATGTTCATATATATCTAGGGCAAAGAAATCGGGTACACCCTTCGTACATATATATCGGCTAAAAAAAAAAAAAAAAGCCATAAAACGAAAAAGATTAAAATATTGCATGCCATCCCCGTAAATATGATGGTATACCGTACAGACATATCAGGGGTAAATATTACACACACTACCCTGTGCATATATTACAATTACTACACACTATTATAAACACACCTAGGGCAAACTATTACAGCCCCATGCTATATAAAGATATTACATAAGTGCATGTATGAAAATGTATACATGTTATATTACATACTGCACCATGCTGATATACAGAGTAAACAAATTCATAAAATACACATCCTCAATTATATAAAAATGTACCCGTGTGTGTGTATATACATATATAATAACAATTACACACCACCCTATGCAGAGATATAGAGGGAGACATATTACACACTGTCTATGCAGATATAGAAAATAATACACATATATATATATATATATATATATATACACACACACACACACACACATACACACACACTGTGGCCTACACAATTGTATTTACTTACACACCTAACCACACAAATATTACACATCCCCAGTATATATATTACACACACACACACACACACACTGTGCATCTCTACACATGTGTATATACTCCAATATATTACACTATGTCTACACTGATGGTGGGCATATTGTGAAATATTTTGCCCTATCTACATGGCAAATGACCAGTCTTTTCCCCTTATAAGTGTGTTAATGTATATTTTGGCGTATATATATATATATATATATATATATATATATATATATATATATATATATATATATATATATATATATATATATATATATATATATATATATATATATATATCTGCATTGATGGTGTACAGTATTTCCCCATATACTTGCAATATGTATAAAATCAATATTTTTCCTTCTGTAGTTGGATGGATGGTGTGCGATAATTACCACCAAACTTGCATTTTTATTCCCATATATACTTTAATTAGCCACATTAGATCTGCATATAATTGATGTGCAGTCTTTCTATATGCATCTTGTAAGATTTCACTATATAGATACAGATGTATGTCTGTACAGGCAGAGTGTAATATCTTATATGTATCTGCATGGGATGGTGCGCAATACATACATACATACATACATATATATTACATAACATTTTTAGAGGTGTGCAAGTAAATATATAGGCCAGTGTGCATTTTATTAACACATATGGCAAAATATTAAATACACACACACGCTAAAATTATTGCACACTCTCCATGCGAGATATACAGTATAGGGTACATTGTTGCACGCTCTACCAAGCAGATATATAGAGCCAATTACAGCATGCCCTCATACAGAAATTTAGGATAAAGTTATTGCACCCCTCCTCCTCCATGCAGACCAATATATATTACACCCCCCTCCTCCTCCATGCAGACCAATATATATTACACCCCCTCCTCCATGCAGATCTATATATATATATATATATTACACCCCCTCCTCCATGCAGATCTATATATATATATATATATATATTACAACCCCTCCTCCATGCAGATCTATATATATATTACAACCCCTCCATGCAGATCTATATATATATTACAACCCCTCCATGCAGATCTATATATATATTACAACCCCTCCATGCAGATCTATATATATATTACAACCCCTCCATGCAGATC
This sequence comes from Rana temporaria, assembly GCF_905171775.1. NCBI lineage: Eukaryota > Metazoa > Chordata > Amphibia > Anura > Ranidae > Rana > Rana temporaria. The sequence goes on from NC_053490.1 coordinate 66,754,405, forward strand.
TATATATATATCACACCCCCTCCATGCAGATCTATATATCACACCCCCTCCATGCAGATCTATATATATCACACCCCCTCCATGCAGATCTATATATATCACACCCCCTCCATGCAGATATATATATATATATATTACACCCCCTCCATGCAGATCTATATATATCTATATATATATATATATATTACACCCCCTCCATGCAGATCTATATATATCACACCCCCTCCATGCAGATCTATATATCACACCCCCTCCTCCTCCATGCAGATCTATATATCACACCCCCTCCTCCTCCATGCAGACCTATATAACACCCCCATGGAGGAGCAGAGTTAGAAGAGTGCACACCCTCCATGCAGACATCGGATTGCAGGCAGCGGAAGGGCCCATCGCCCCTGATGGGAATTGTAGTTTGGAGACCCCCGATCTAGAAAGTGAAAGTACCGCTGATCCAGACAATGATCGGCCGACACCCCGAACAGAGTATCGGGGGACCGATACAAATCGGGACCGATCCGCACAATGAGAGGAGTCCAGGCACAGACCGATCGCATCGTACGACCCCCGCCCCCCATATCAGTGTGTGTCGTCCGATCACCCCACATGTACGAGCACTGGATGGAGGAGGGGGGGTCCCCTTTGTAGGAAGGGTTAGGGGGTCCAGGCACAGGGATCTCCTATACATTATCCCCCCCCCTCATCTCATGTGATGGGGGGGGGGGATATTGTACCCCCCCCCCTAATGACAGATGCTCCCCCCTACTGACAGAGGCCCCGCCTCCTGATCATGACAGGTGCCCTACCCCCCCTCCAGGTAATGACAGACCCCCTCCCCCCAACCTTGGAAATGACAGAAGCCCCCCGTACTGCCCCCCCCCCAGGTAATGACAGATGCCCCCCCCCCCCCCTCCATATACTGGGAGAGCCCCCCTCCCCCCCCCCCCCCCCACCCCCGGTGATGACAGGCTCCCCTCTCCCGCTCAAACTGCCGCCGTGATTTCCGGGGTGTCCGGAGCCCGCAGCCCCCCGGGGACCCCTCAGGGGGGGTGTGGGGATTTTTAGTAATTTTTTGGTTATTTTTCGGTGAGTGTCCGGGGTCAGGTGTTATAGAGGGGGGGGGGGGAGGGGGTGTGCCGGGCTGTCAATGTGGTGGGGGATGGGGGGAGCGGACACTCCCGGTAGGAGTAGAGATGTGATGGGGAGTACGGAGGTCCCCGGTAGATGACACACACCGGAGCGGAGTCTTACCTCCTCAGCAATGTTCCCGGTACCGGGCGGCTCTCCTCCCCGTGTGACAGTTCGGTGTCCGTCCCCGGCCGGCTGTCAGCTCTGACACTGTCCGGTGCCGGGCTGTCCCCTCTCTCCCCCATGTCCGCCCTCCGCCGGCTCCTCTGTCCAGCTCTCCGCTCCGCTCAGGACTCGAAAATGGCGCCGAAAGCTCGGAGCTTCTCATTCAAATTCGAGAGAGCCAGCCCAGCCACCCCGGGGCATGCCGGGAACTACTCCGACTGTCACACGGGACACGCCCCCTCCTTCCAACCGACCCCCTCCGGGACACGCCTACCGCCTCTCCGGATACGTCATCCTCCCCGCCCAGCTCCGCCCCTCTAGCTGCGCACTTCCTGGCACGGAGAGCGGAGGAGATAACAACACAGCGATCATCATCATCACTCCGTTCTTCCTCCTCCCCCCATCACTCCACTCCTCCTCCTCCTCATCCCATCACTCCATTCCTCCTCATCATCCCATCACTCCATTCCTCCTCCTCATCCCATCACTCCATTCCTCCTCCTCCTCATCCCATCACTCCATTCCTCCTCCTCCTCATCCCATCACTCCATTCCTCCTCCTCCTCATCCCATCACTCCATTCCTCCTCATCATCCCATCACTCCATTCCTCCTCCTCATCCTCATCCCATCACTCCATTCCTCCTCCTCCTCATCCCATCACTCCATTCTTCCTCCTCCTCATCCCATCACCCCATTCCTCCTCCCCCCATCACTCCACTCCTCCTCCTCCTCATCCCATCACTCCATTCCTCCTCATCATCCCATCACTCCATTCCTCCTCCTCATCCTCATCCCATCACTCCATTCCTCCTCCTCCTCATCCCATCACTCCATTCCTCCTCCTCCTCATCCCATCACTCCATTCCTCCTCCTCCTCACCCCATCACTCCATTCCTCCTTTTCATCCCATCACTCCATTCCTCCTCTTCATCCTATCACTCCATTCTTCCTCCTCCTCATCCCATCACTCCATTCCTCCTCATCCCATCACTCCATTCCTCCTCCTCATCCCATCACTCCATTCCTCCTCCTCCTCATCCCATCACTCCATTCCTCCTCCTCATCCCATCACTCCATTCCTCCTCCTCATCCCATCACTCCATTCCTCCTCATCCCATCACTCCATTCCTCCTCCTCCTCCCATCACTCCATTCCTCCTCCTCCTCATCCCATCACTCCATTCCTCCTCATCCCATCACTCCATTCCTCCTCCTCCTCATCCCATCACTCCATTCCTCCTCCTCATCATCCCATCACCCCACTCCTCATTCCATCACTCCGTTCTTCCTCCTCCTCATCCCATCACTCCATTCCTCCTCCTCATCCCATCACTCCATTCCTCCTCCTCCTCATCCCATCACTCCATTCCTCCTCATCCCATCACTCCATTCCTCCTCCTCATCCCATCACTCCATTCCTCCTCATCATCCCATCACTCCATTCCTCCTCCTCCTCATCCCATCACTCCATTCCTCCTCCTCATCCCATCACTCCATTCCTCCTCCTCATCCCATCACTCCATTCCTCCTCATCCCATCACTCCATTCCTCCTCCTCCTCCCATCACTCCATTCCTCCTCCTCCTCATCCCATCACTCCATTCCTCCTCATCCCATCACTCCATTCCTCCTCCTCCTCATCCCATCACTCCATTCCTCCTCCTCATCATCCCATCACCCCACTCCTCATTCCATCACTCCGTTCTTCCTCCTCCTCATCCCATCACTCCATTCCTCCTCCTCATCCCATCACTCCATTCCTCCTCCTCCTCATCCCATCACTCCATTCCTCCTCATCCCATCACTCCATTCCTCCTCCTCATCCCATCACTCCATTCCTCCTCCTCATCCCATCACTCCATTCCTCCTCCTCATCCCATCACTCCATTCCTCCTCATCCCATCACTCCATTCCTCCTCCTCATCCCATCACTCCATTCCTCCTCCTCCTCCTCATCCCATCACTCCATTCCTCATCCTCATCCCATCACTCCATTCCTCATCCTCCTCATCCCATCACTCCATTCCTCCTCATCATCCCATCACTCCATTCCTCCTCCCATCACTCCATTCCTCCTCCTCATCCCATCACTCCATTCCTCCTCCTCCTCATCCCATCACTCCATTCTTCCTCCTCCTCATCCCATCACTCCATTCCTCCTCATCCCATGACTCCATTCCTCCTCCTCCTCATCCCATCACTCCATTCCTCCTCCTCCTCATCCCATCACTCCATTCCTCCTCCTCATCCCATCACTCCATTCCTCATCCCATCACTCCATTCCTCCTCCTCCTCATCCCATCACTCCATTCCTCCTCCTCATCCCATCACTCCATTCCTCCTCATCCCATCACTCCATTCCTCATCCCATCACTTCATTCCTCCTCCTCATCATCCCATCACCCCACTCCTCATTCCATCACTCCATTCTTCCTCTTCCTCATCCCATCACTCCATTCCTCCTCCTCATCATCCCATCACCCCACTCCTCATCCCATCACTCCATTCCTCCTCATCCCATCACTCCATTCCTCCTCCTCATCATCCCATCACCCCACTCCTCATTCCATCACTCCATTCTTCCTCCTCCTCATCCCATCACTCCATTCCTCCTCCTCCTCATCCCATCACTCCATTCCTCCTCCTCCTCATCCCATCACTCCATTCCATCTCCTCATCCCATCACTCCATTCCTCCTCATCCCATCACTCCATTCCTCATCCCATCACTCCATTCCTCATCCCATCACTCCATTCCTCCTCCTCATCCCATCACTCCATTCCTCCTCCTCATCCCATCACTCCATTCCTCCTCCTCATCCCATCACTCCATTCCTCCTCCTCATCCCATCACTCCATTCCTCCTCCTCACCCCATCACTCCATTCCTCCTCATCATCCCATCACTCCATTCCTCCTCCTCATCCTCATCCCATCACTCCATTCCTCCTCCTCCTCATCCCATCACTCCATTCCTCCTCCTCCTCATCCCATCACTCCATTCCTCCTCCTCCTCATCCCATCACTCCATTCCTCCTCATCATCCCATCACTCCATTCCTCCTCCTCATCCTCATCCCATCACTCCATTCCTCCTCCTCCTCATCCCATCACTCCATTCTTCCTCCTCCTCATCCCATCACCCCATTCCTCCTCCCCCCATCACTCCACTCCTCCTCCTCCTCATCCCATCACTCCATTCCTCCTCATCATCCCATCACTCCATTCCTCCTCCTCATCCTCATCCCATCACTCCATTCCTCCTCCTCCTCATCCCATCACTCCATTCCTCCTCCTCCTCATCCCATCACTCCATTCCTCCTCCTCCTCATCCCATCACTCCATTCCTCCTTTTCATCCCATCACTCCATTCCTCCTCTTCATCCTATCACTCCATTCTTCCTCCTCCTCATCCCATCACTCCATTCCTCCTCATCCCATCACTCCATTCCTCCTCCTCATCCCATCACTCCATTCCTCCTCCTCCTCATCCCATCACTCCATTCCTCCTCCTCATCCCATCACTCCATTCCTCCTCCTCATCCCATCACTCCATTCCTCCTCATCCCATCACTCCATTCCTCCTCCTCCTCCCATCACTCCATTCCTCCTCCTCCTCATCCCATCACTCCATTCCTCTCCTCATCCCATCACTCCATTCCTCCTCCTCCTCATCCCATCACTCCATTCCTCCTCC